>NW_026857666.1:0-11242 GCF_026571515.1 Ruditapes philippinarum
GTACAGTTAGGAATAAAGTATTGTTATCAAACTTGGTTTATAGCAAGCTAGCCTTATATAAAGACCATTTGGAACCACCTGGGGTTATTAAAAATAGAAAAACGATTTCCGGACAATCATTAGAGTTACTAATGAGATTTTGTAAACCAATTTGGTTTACAGCTAGCTTATATGAAAACCCCGGTTGGTTTTGCATTTGGAATCCTGGGGTCATGTTAAGGTCACCGTTACAAAAAATAGAAATAGTTTCCGGATAATACATAGTGCTAGGAATGAGGAATTGTAATCAAACTTGATATATAGCATTTATGTGAAAACCCTGATTGGTATTGCATTTGAGCCCCTTGGGTGAAGGTCAAAATTATGGAAACAAAGTGATCACTCGGAAGCATTAATCACAACAAAATAACATAAGAATTGCAGACTCGGTTAAGATCACCGTTACAAAAGTAGAAAATAGTTTCCGGACAATTACTACAGACATAATTGAGATATCTTTAACAAACTTTGTAAAAAGCAAGCTTATATCAAGACCCCGGTAAGGATTGCTTTGAACTCCCTTTGGTTAAGGTCACCGTAACTAAAAATAGAAATATTGTTTTTTAAAGATTGTAATTAAAAACAGTATTTACCAACCTTATGTGGGAACCCTGGTTGTGATATTTATGACCTTTTGACTCCCTGGGGGTCAGGAAAATGGTTCTTGGACAATAACTAGGTTAGGAATGAGATATTACACAAAAATTTAGCAAATTTAGGTTGGGATTGCAATTAATTTTTATACTTCTTCATACACGGTTGATACTCCATTAATTCAAAAATTTTGTCAGACCACTTATTTTTCAAAAGTGAAAGTTGCTTGTGGGGTTTTAATCAGCTTTAATGATACCCTAGGTTTGGAACATTGTCATAATTTTGTTATTTATGTACATATTTGATTTAAACTTGGACAAACTAAGACTTGCTACAAAAAAACATAATAATGAATAATTTGTTGTGAACCTGACCTTAAATTGACCTTGGCCTTCAACGTCAAATAAATGAAATTCTATTGTTTTCCCTTAGACGTGCTTTAACTTTGTTAGTAATAAATGGATTAACCTAATAATATTAAGACACAACATCTTTATCATGAATATCAAACCCAAATTAACCTTGAGTCACGTATGACTTTGCCCTTGAAGGTCAAGTTATTGAATTTTCACTGATTATTTGAATGATTGGCTGTATCTTGGTAATTAATGGATTATCTTTATTCTTGGACAAAACAACATTTCGGACAGGACGTTCTAAAAGGTTGAACTGACTATGACTTTGAGCTTTAAATGACATTGACTATAAAGTTCAAATTATTAAATGGGCAAATCGTCATAATGTTGTCATTTATGTACGGATTTGATTAATGCTTGAACAAAACAAGACTTGCTACCAATCAAACATATTATAGATGTAACGTGGACCTTAAATTGATCCTGACCGTCTAAATTGATCTTGCATTTCCTATTACTGGCTATAACATTGTTATTTATATATGGATTAATTTCATATTTAGATACAACGTTTTTTACGTCAGGGCGTTCATGTATATCAAACTCAAAATTGATATTGACTCATGTAAGACCTTGACGACGTTGACTTTTGACCTTGACTTTGTTGGTCAAATTATTGAATTATAGTGATTATTGCCATTATTGGCTGTAACTTGAAAATAAATCAATAGATTATATTATAGTTAGACATAATTACCTTTCTGACAAGAACTTTTTAAATGTTGAACTCACTTTGAGCTTAAAATAGCCTTTACCATCAAGGTTAAATATTTGAATTTGGTTAAGTTGTCATAATTATGACATTTATGTTTGGACTTGATTCATACGTGGACCAAACAACACTTGTGACCAAACAGACATTGAATAATTCTGGTAATTTATGACCTTGACTGAATTTTGCAAGTATTTTCTTAAATTTTTCATTTATTTATGGAAATGATTTATACTTGCACAAAACAACAAGTGTGACCAGACAGACCTATTTTAATTACCTCCTGTGGTTTAAAGTTTTTAAAATTCAGCAATTCAGAAATGTAGTGGTAGTCATTGGCTAAACTTTCTGCAACTTAGTATTTTTTTATTTTTGCTTAAATGTATGATAAAACATGTACAGCAACTTTAAGTCAGCCCTTCAACCCATATTAGTCTTTCAAGTAGAGAAAGACTGCCAATTTTGATCTTAGGAAGTTTAAACTTGTTATCTGCACACCGTCTCAATATAAGTTATATTTCTGCCAAGAAGTTTTAATTTCTTTCTATCGGTTCAAAAGATACAGTCATGAGAGCGAGCGGAGCCATAATTTTGATACTGATACAAAATGATTAAGAGTGACTTTAACCTGAGAAAGATCAAACCTGCGCTCTACACATTATCTCATTATGTTAAAATTTCGTCCAAGTAGTTTCAATTTCCTTACACCAGTTGAAAAGATACCGACCGGACACGAAATCTACTTTATACTCGTAAGTCTTTATACATTAATCCGCGGGGCGGGGCCAATTTTGATCTTATAAAGTCCGAATATTGTTCTAGACACCGTCTCAATATAAGTTATGTTTCTGCCAATAAATTTTGATTTCTTTCTATCGGTTCAAATGATACAGAGACACAAAACGTTCTTTCAATTAAAAAGTGGAGCGTTGCCTCCGCCCGGCGGTGGCTCTTGTTTATTTCATGTAAGCAATGCTCCGAATTACTTCTCCTTCTTTCATTATTACGCCTGTATTCTCGTTACAAAATAATCTGTTTCGTGTTCTAAACAGTTATTCCGTGTACTTTTCACTTTCTTCTGTTGCTTCATGTTAAAATGGGTAATAAAGATTAAGTGTGTTATAAGATGTTATAACGCCTTTGGATGCATAGCTAGACTCCTTTACACTTTTCTACGCCCTGTTCACGGTATTAATTCTGGTCTTGTTTTGCGTCGGTCGTTTGACGTTACAACGCTGAATTTTGCGTTTAAACGTCTTTCAGATATTTAACTAAACCTTATACCTGTAGGCTTCCGCAAATATGCATGACATTTAAGTACATGTACATGTTTAAGTAAAAAAAAATCACCCAAACTGCTTGGCTAAGTTAAACAGCTTTCCTGCTTGTACTCACTTTGCTAAAAAGCAATCAGTGGCCGGTAATTAACCCTTTCCCCCATGAGCATATTGTGAAAAATGGCCGTTTTCACTGAAAAGCCTCCTGTTACAAGTTCAAACTGCTATGAAACTATGAAAAATGCTTCAATACTAATCAAACTTGGCACAAATGTTGACTGGACCATTGCCTTTGTAAAGGCATGCTCAGTCTAAAATTTCCTGTTACCATGGCAACGAGGGGACATCTCAAAATTGCCCAAAATCACTATTTTGCCTCAATTTTTTCCATCAAAATTTATTTCAAAGCGCTGCAACTGCTCAAGGGATTGACATAGAGTCAAAGGCTTTTCAGCGTTGGTTAAACGTTACATTATGATCGACCTGGGGTCATTTTTAGCCTCTCACAAGTCCAAAATTTTCTTGGCGATGAGGGGGACTCCGCCCCCCTTCAAACCCCCTAACAAAAGGGGGCACATCCCCCTTCTGGCAACCCCCTGATGTATCTTTTGGATGGGGGGCGGCGCCGAAAAAGTGCTCAATTTTTTAAGCAACATTTCTCAAACGAAAACTTATGTTTGGGGGCCAAATAGGACATTTTTTCACTATTTGAGGCCTAAAAAGGGGGGGGTCGAAAGTGCGTTGTTTCGCGTATATATGTGGTAAAGGGTTAACAAAAAATGATGAAAATCTTTGGAATCACCTAAAAACTAGTTTTTCCATGTTAACATGTGGTCTTTCACCTTATTTTGGTGAAAAATTGTTGTTTTGTAACATTTATAATTTTTTTAGTTAACCCTTTCCCCCATGAGCATATTGTGAAAAATGGCCGTTTTCACTGAAAAGCCTCCTGTTACAAGTTCAAACTGCTATGAAACTATGAAAAATGCTTCAATACTAATCAAACTTGGCACAAATGTTGACTGGACCATTGCCTTTGTAAAGGCATGCTCAGTCTAAAATTTCCTGTTACCATGGCAACGAGGGGACATCTCAAAATTGCCCAAAATCACTATTTTGCCTCAATTTTTTCCATCAAAATTTATTTCAAAGCGCTGCAACTGCTCAAGGGATTGACATAGAGTCAAAGGCTTTTCAGCGTTGGTTAAACGTTACATTATGATCGACCTGGGGTCATTTTTAGCCTCTCACAAGTCCAAAATTTTCTTGGCGATGAGGGGGACTCCGCCCCCCTTCAAACCCCCCTAACAGAAGGGGGCACATCCCCCTTCTGGCAACCCCCCTGATGTATCTTTTGGATGGGGGCGGCGCCGAAAAAGTGCTCAATTTTTTAATCAACATTTCTCAAACGAAAACATGTGTTTGGGGCCCAAATAGGACATTTTTTCACTCTTTCAGGCCTAAAAAGGGGGGGGGTCGAAAGTGCGTTGTTTCGCATATATATGGGGTAAAGGGTTAACAAAAAATGATGAAAAACTTTGAAATCACCTAAAAATTAGTTTTTCCATGTTAACATGTGGTCTTTCATCTAATTTTAGTGAAAAATTGTTGTTTTGTAACATTTATAATTTTTTTAGTTAACCCTTTCCCCATGAGCATATTGTGAAAAATGGCCGTTTTCACTGAAAAGCCTCCTGTTACAAGTTCAAACTGCTATGAAACTATGAAAAATGCTTCAATACTAATCAAACTTGGCACAAATGTTGACTGGACCATTGCCTTTGTAAAGACATGCTCAGTCTTAAATTTCCTGTTACCATGGCAACGAGGGGACATCTCAAAATTGCCCAAAATCACTATTTTGCCTCAATTTTTTCCATCAAAATTTATTTCAAAGCGCTGCAACTGCTCAAGGGATTGACATAGAGTCAAAGGCTTTTCAGCGTTGGTTAAACGTTACATTATGATCGACCTGGGGTCATTTTTAGCCTCTCACAAGTCCAAAATTTTCTTGGCGATGAGGGGGACTCCGCCCCCCTTCAAACCCCCCTAACAGAAGGGGGCACATCCCCCTTCTGGCAACCCCTGATGTATCTTTTGGATGGGGGGCGGCGCCGAAAAAGTGCTCAATTTTTTAAGCAACATTTCTCAAACGAAACCTTATGTTTGGTGGCCAAATAGGACATTTTTTCACTATTTGAGGCCTAAAAAGGGGGGGGGGGTCGAAAGTGCGTTGTTTCGCGTATATATGTGGTAAAGGGTTAAGACTCATTTTATAACAGTATTTGACAAAGTTACCTAAAGATTACTATTTACCAGAAATAAACGACATTAGTTTTACATTTATATTAACTCGAACATGACTGTGTTGATTTTCTGATAAGGTAATGTTCTTTGGCATTTAGATATAGCTTTTTATAAACCACGAATATGTGAGCTTTTTTACTACATTTTAAAATATTTAAATATCGATATTAACCTACTAGTAATTAGATTTTGATGCCTACAATGTATACAGGGGTCTTGCAGCAACTGCATTATCTTTCAGTGCTTTCCTGGACAACTTTATCTAAGGAAATTTCGACTTACACAGCATCATATAAAGGGAATGGATAGTGCTTTTTGGAACTCAATTGAACTACAGAACAGAAACATTTCATAGCTCTAAACCAAGACTACATCTGAAATATTTATATCCATTTTTCATCTTCGCATTTTATATTCATTGTCTATAAGTCCTAGAAGTTTATCTGGGCATTTCAGCACGGTTTAAAGTGTGTGTGTTTGGTTTTATTTATACTGGGCGCCGGCTAGGTCACCAATCAGATTGGTGATACATCACACCAGATTCTGGTGTGAGCTATGCCCTCCGAGCGACGTGCACGCCGCGAAGGGAAGTCGGAGGACGGTTTAAAGTTATTTTTCAATATATCTTATATAAAGAATGCCCCTTAATAACCACAAATTATATTCTCATCAAACCTGTTTTGTACAAAATATTATGTCTTGCCTATCTTGTCATCTTTGTGATGTTAAATGCAAATTAATTTGATATTGCAGCGAATGTTAACATATCGTTTTTGGAAAAGTTTGCTTAAAAATGTTTGATTTTAAGAGGAATTATGTATGGTTTTCCTACACTCAAGCCTTAGCTTTGATTTTCCTGTAATGTATTAAATGTTTTACAAGCAAATGCTTGATGTTCACCATTATAAAAATGTTAACTTCAGAGAGTTTACTATCAGTTGATATCTAAAGACATAAGATGATTAAAATAAAATTTTATCACAAAAAAATTATAAAGATAGATTTGTATATAATGTTATCTGATACTCGAGCTTATCAGTAATTAATGCGGTCAAGATGTTTATCCTGCATTTTCCATAGTTAATCGTAGTATTTACAACAGCACCCGTGTTTTTGTTTACCCACTATAGTGAAGTCACGGGCTTAACGATACAGTGTATACGCTTCAATGTGAAATGTTACTATCTAAGTCATGACTGAAATTTACACCTAATTTCTCGTAAATATTCCGAACATTGCTATGGCCCTATAATAATTTGGGTTGTTAAAACTACTTTTTCGTGCAATGGTATGAATACTGATTTTGCTCAGCCATCGGGAAATGCACCACGTGTAAACGGACTTTGAAATAGTTTACGAGGAAATATTGATAACACATTAACGCTGCAAATTATTTTTAGGCGTATAATAATGTCACCATGTACATGTTTTTCATTAAAATTTCAGTGATTTGTTTATCTTTTGGATAATCCGTGTTTTGAAATTTTCCCCAGTTTTTTTTTTTTTTATCTGTATTGCTTCTAGTATTATTCTAGTTGTTGTTTTGGCTAAATAGTGTACATGTATCATTTAAAAGAAAACTCTGTGACGGCAACAACTTTCACTTTTTTATCTCTTTCTTACCTTGACTAATTTGCATGTATATATTACATTATGCATTATTGTTTTTCACAGCGGATGAATAACTCTGGTTTACTATATTATGTAAAAGGGCTAACGATTATATATATCTGACGTTAATATTTTGTTATCTATGAAAATGTTTCACAGATTATGTTATTGGATAAAGTATTCACTGAAAACTAATTACTTTTGCATTGTTATAAATGTATGCACAAGGACCACTGTACCATTCTGAGTTATGGACTATAAACTTTGAACTTAGCTATGCCCTTGTGATTTTCATAGTATTAAATGTGTTAAAAGCGGGGAATTGGAGCCATGAGTTTACTCGGGTATATTACCTCCTCCAGTTAAAATGTATATTTTTATGAAGGATATACAGAGAGATAACTTTTTATATGACTTCTAAGAATCTTCATCATTTAGTAAGGATTGATACTGTTAATTTTTTCAGTGCCTTGCTTACATGATAACGTGTACATAAAATTATGTCCTGTAACAGTTGGTATACTTACATTAAATGTGATAATGTTGAACTGAATAAATTTTATGTAATCCTAAGTTTAAAAAACTGCAAAGTGATCTAACCTGAAGACAACATCTTCTATAATATCCCTACCCCGAAAGAACTACCCAGAATTACAATTGTATACTTTAAAGCATTTATTCATCTGTTATATCAGTATTAAATATAAGCTTTTTTATTTCATCCAAATTTAGGTTAATACCACATGTTTTTATTCACGTCAGATCAAGTTAACGGGTTCATATAATGTATGTTTTATATGTTCCGTACTTATATTGCTGATGGCTGTTGACACTTACGGAACAAGCAGGGAATACCGCAAAAACAACAAACAAACAAAAACACTTTTCAGCCAAAGGGCATCTAAGAAAGTGTTAAGTCCCCGAAGAACTGAATAAAAGAAAAATTTCCATTGGTCATATTGAAATTGCAACCTGATATCTAGGAAACTTGCGTACATTAGTAGCATAATATAAAGGAACTTTCTGAAACGTATACTTGTCTAAATTAGAAGTGTTCTAGTTAGATTTGTCGGGTATTTGAGGTCTGAATACGTACCTTATTTCCTTCCAAAATACTGTTTAATCTGATGTTGTCATTAAAGTTTTAAATATTTTCTGCTAAATCGAGGTTTATTCATGGATAAATGAATGACATTTGACATTTGAATGATATAAGTTTTGTTCAAAATAACAAGGTCGCCAATAACGGTCAAGATCCTGGAAATTCATGTACATGACAATACCGTCAATTTCCCCCCTCTTACCAAAATTGAAACTAAAGACTTTTTCTAGTACTCTCATAAGATATTTATACGTTACATTATCTCTCAGTAGACTGTGTATAGTTTATCTCTGTTGATTCCGTTGACCGACAAAATGTTAACAATTTTGAATTTAGGTTGGCGAGATAACCTCGACATTAAATCATGTTCTTTTGCAATATCTTATTGATACTACTCGTTATCTACCTAAACAAACTTCAGTCAGTCGACTTTACGCGACACCGAAAATAAACTATACAGACACTTCTATGAGGCCCTGAATGATATACCAGAAACGAGTTATTTTGCACCACGACAGTAGCTAACGTCGGTACCACGTCGGCAACTGCTGAAATTAAGAAAAAACATTTATATTGATATCTTACATATCTTTCATACCTTATTCTGATAGTAACCATATTTGTAAAATACTTAACAAATGAAGGCTCATATTTTTAACCGTGCTTAATAATCGTTGCTTAATGCAGGCGAATTACTTTTGCCGATAGAACAAAAAATAATATCCGAAGCATGCGAACCGCTTCAAATCGACGTAAATTCATATTATATGCTATGAGAACAAATGTTAATAGTTGATTAAAACATGATGTAAAATCATTGACAGGCGCTCTGCCTTATATTGTACGAAATTTCAAACAAGCGAATATTTCAAACGCTCCATAAACATTATTCTCCTGAAGAAAAATAAATCATGCATATTGCACATTCAAATTATATGTAAATATTAATATAAAATTTAGATCTATGATGATTCTATATTTTGTTAGCTACTATCACAAGTGATTTACTTGAATATGATACATTTAAACACGTTCCAAAATTTGTAATAGTGATATTAGATAGATTGGTTACTCTTAGATTCATCAGCATGTCTTCACCACTTACTATCCGTTCTCCCAGTACAGCTCTCGACTTTTTCTTTTCGGTCTGTGTCTTCATTTTTTGAGGCATCAAAGCATCGGTCAAATTTCTTTTTGTATAAAAGTGTCTTTCATTAACGGGTTAAGGTGGTATATTGATGATGGACATGTTCGGACCTGTCCTTTAGATTCTTTATCTTCTTGATCTACAACACACATAACGTTTTATAAGGTAGCATATGTTTGCCAAGACATATATTCGAGAAAAAAAACAAATAGAAAAAAACAATAACAAGAACGCACAAAAATCAAACAAAAACAGAAAGTGTGCATCGCAATTACTTTAAAATTATCAAGTTCATTGAATAAAAAAATGATTACATAGTCACATTATCCATGTATATATGCAAGAATATTAAGGCTAATATTGCTGTAGTTACTTTTGACCACTACAGTATTTACCACACAATCCTTATTTTAGATTAAAGTTTTAAATGTAATTTGTGTATTCCTGCATGCGCGCGCCTGCGCGCGTGTGTGCGAGCGTGTGCATATGCGTTATTTCGGGTGAATGTCAACAAATATCACATAACTACAAATAAGTTTAATAATAAAACAAGGAAATCATTTATTACCGTCCTGAGATTCTTTTGAAGACGAAGTGACTGATAGTTCAATAAGCACGATTTTGTGTTCAATAACTATTTCAACAAGTGGTAGAGTGAGATGGCAACGATGGTTGTCCAGACCGAGTAATACCAGGAATATGAGATTCAATCTTTGTAAATCCTGTGTGGTAAACAACCCTGAAAACAAAAGAAAAAATTTTATCACACGTATATGTATGCACATAAAATGTATGAAATAGCGCATTTTTATTATTTGCCTGGAAAATTAATATACTTGGAATAAATCTTTACGTCTGCACAAATTCAAATGTGTGTTGTCACGTGGCAATTAACAGCAGCGTATTGCCTGAATAGATTCCCACTTCCCGACCTACAACTTTATTTCTATAAGATTCTTTTAATGTACATTCGGTTTCATCACTATTAAATGTTTACGAAACGTGATGTAATATTTTGATAATCATCGCGAAAGTTAAACATTTGATAACGAATTGTTTTAGTAAATAAAGTTTCAGGCATGTATTTCAGGTCGTACTTTTGTTGCGTCTCATAATAGGAACAATTTACTGATGCACTCTTCGTTTGACATACGTGTCCTGATGGCTTCTTGCGTTTGACGCAGATAAAAATCTTGAACAATTGATCCGCCTAGGCTCATTTTCTGCGTTTATCATTATCACACGTCCTGTATGATGAGTAAAATCATGTACAACATACATAGAATAAAATGTATTAGGTAAATGTACTATGTGGCTAAGCTAAGTAAGTTGTAAATTGCAAGGTTTAGAAATACTTGTTTTACGCAACATTTATTATTACCATCATAATCTTCATTATAATTATCATTATTACGGTAAATGTAAGGTACAAGTAAAATGGTTTCCTGCGGGGAACGTCTTTAATGATATAAATATATTTCATTTAACTATTTTCAATTGGGGGGGGGGCGAGGATAAATAAACGTTTGTATCAGGAATATAGTTGACAGTAATCGATTAATATAGAAGAAGGTCTTTGGAAACTGGTGACCGTTGATGACCGGAGAAGGTCGAACATAAAACAATTATTTCTTTTTTAAGAAAATAATTAAATAGGCCTACCATTTTATGAATAATTCCGAGCAAAAAAAAAATAATAAAGTAAACACACAAGTATTTATTATGGCAGATGCCACTACGAATATTTTAATTTTGTAGATTTTCAGTATAAACAATTTATTGTTTGTAACATTTTGAGATACATATTAAAGAAACATTGATAATTTTCAAACACATCATTCAAGTTTTTCCACCTTAAACGGTAACATAATTATAGAAAATTAAAAATATCACGTAATAGTTTTTTGTTCTTAATTAGGTGTCTTATTCCCTAGAGGATTATCCGTAACGTACCGGCAAACGGTATTTATCCAGGTTTCCGAAAAGGTCAATTAACCAATCATGTACGGTTTACAGATCACATGCTCCTCCATATAC
>NW_026857667.1:0-34971 GCF_026571515.1 Ruditapes philippinarum
ATGCCAGTAAGGACTATTTATGCATATTTGACAACTTTTTGGTGATTTGCGTGGGTTGTAGATGCTATTGATAATGTGCAAATTGCTTCTTTTGGTTATTTCGCAATATTGATTACATTCAAATGCATTTTTAAAAAGAATCATGAAAATTAGCGTGAATTTGGAGGCGCGCTGCTTTAATATCAAGAATTGTCAAAAGAACCTTCACAATGTGCCGTTTTTATTGTTTTATAAAGTTTCTACAACTGTAAATTTTAAGGTTGCCAGGCTATTCTTTTATGAATATGCTTTTTCCTTTATCTTTTATGTAAACTTTAAAATGACTTCAAAAATTACTATGAGTCGACAAACTTCTACAACACTAAGTTCAGCGCCACTGGGCGTCAACTTCACGCCGCCAGGCCGCTGAGCCGCTAACTAAGGCCACTGGGCCGCTAGGCTGCCAACTTCAGACTCAATTACTATAATCTCGTGCATGAAAGAAATATTTCTACTTTTTGATAATCTACCCAACAAATCAAATTAATATTAAAGATCGATGCAAGTAATTACCTTTTACATGAATAGCGTGAATTAAGGAGTCATTTCCCATCAGCACAATTGAACCATGCCATGCCGCTATCCATCAGCCCATAGCATCAACCGGTTCCTTCCTTGATATCCTTTGCTCTGGAAGTATTACAGCACGATTCGAGTTTTCACGTGTTTGTTTATATGTCTATAGACGTAGCTGCACACACCAGTCTGTATCAGTAATACTACAAAATAAATCAAAACATGTACATCTGTACACGACTAAATATTTTCCAAGCTCTGTGTTTAAGTTTGTTTTTTTTTGTTTGTATTACTTTTTAACAATAACTTAGTATCTGTATTTAAAATCGAATTGTAAACTTTATTTAACATATAAAATAATGATTAGTCATGCGGAGATAGCCGAGTCATTGTACTTATGCATATACATGTATAAAATTTTACACATAAGACACGTGTTCGCGCCCACGCCTTGTGTCGCACATGAAGACTTGAAATAAGCAATCTTACAATTTTTCATGACCAAATAGCAAAATGTCAGTGGTAGTTAACATAAAAAACAACAACATTTGATATCTATATTATATATACCATATCGAACCAAGTTAGCAAATCTTGTGTAAGTTATAGCTACACTGTGAAATGCATATTGAAAACCACTGCCATACTCAGGAACGATGGTTAGGAAACTACCCGCCTATATGACTGAAATACTGTTGGGAAAAGGCGTTAAATGAAACAAACAAACAAACAAACACTGCCATACTAAATTCAAATACACATTTTATAAAACCACAAGAGCTGTCGGTAGGACAGCATGCTCGACTATTCTTAGTGCTTGATAGTAAAAAAAATGCCTGATACAGTTACCTCCTCCTGTTTACAGGTTGGGGTCATGATGGTGAACAAGTGTGCAAAGTTTCAAAGCCATATGTCAATGGACTTTGAAAATATTTGAACTATTACAAAAACTTTAACGTAAATTCTAAGTCGAAAAAGGGGCATAATTCTGTCAAAATGCTTGATAGAGTTACCTCCTCCTGTTTACAGGTTGGGGTCATGATGTTGAACAAGCGTGCAAAGTTTCAAAGCCATATGTCAATGGACTTTGAAAATATTTGAACTATTACAAAAACTTTAACGTAAATTCTAAGTCGAAAAAGGGGCATAATTCTGTCAAAATGCTTAATAGAGTTACCTCCTGCTGTCTACAGGTTGGGGTCATGATGTTGAACAAGTGTGCAAAGTTTCAAAGCCATATGTCTATGGACTTTGAAAATATTTGAACTATTACAAAAACTTTAACGTAAATTCTAAGTCGAAAAAGGGGCATAATTTCTGTCAAAATGCTTGATAGAGTTACCTCCTCCTGTCTACAGGTTGGGGTCATGATGGTGAACAAGTGTGCAAAGTTTCAAAGCCATATGTCTATGGACTTTGAAAATATTTGAACTATTACAAAAACTTTAACGTAAATTCTAAGTCGAAAAAGGGGCATAATTCTGTCAAAATGCTTGATAGAGTTACCTCCTCCTGTCTACAGGTTGGGGTCATGATGGTTGAAACAAGTGTGCAAAGTTTCAAAGCCATATGTCAATGGACTTTGAAAATATTTGAACTATTACAAAAACTTTAACGTAAATTCTAAGTCGAAAAAGGGGCATAATTCTGTCAAAATACTTGATAGAGTTTACCTCCTCCTGTCTACAGGTTGGGGTCATGATGGTGAACAAGTGTGCAAAGTTTCAAAGCCATATGTCAATGGACTTTGAAAATATTTGAACTATTACAAAAACTTTAACGTAAATTCTAAGTCGAAAAAGGGCATAATTCTGTCAAAATGCTTGATAAAGTTACCTCCTCCTGTCTACAGGTTGGGGTCATGATGGTGAACAAGTGTGCAAAGTTTCAAAAGCCATAATGTCCATGGACTTTGAAAATATTTGAACTATTACAAAAACTTTAACGTAAATTCTAAGTCGAAAAAGGGGCATAATTCTGTCAAAATGCTTGATAGAGTTACCTCCTCCTGTCTACAGGTTGGGGTCATGAATGGTGAACAAGTGTGCAAAGTTTCAAAGCCATATGTCAATGGACTTTGAAAATATTTGAACTATTACAAAAACTTTAACATAAGTGGTTACGCCGACGCCGACGCCGACGCTCGGGTGACTGCAATAGCTCTACTTATTCTTATCGAATAGTCGAGCTAAAAATTAATTAAAATAACATGAAATACTTATCTGAAAGACGAATTGGTGAACACTTGAAACCAGCTGTGTTTAAAATTTTGGGCTTTTTAAATACCCACAGCAGTTTAATAAACGATGTTTCCCCGTAAAATTTTTAAAATTTAAAAGGGGCAGCCTTTTCAAAGTACGCACGAAAAAATGTGGGTTTGGGAAACTTTCGAAAAACCCGGTTTTTTTCAATGTTTTTCCTTTTTCCCCGGATGGGGTTTTTAGGGAATTTACACCCTATGCACCCCCGTCAAAAAATTAAAAAGGGAATTTATTTTCAAAAAAAAAATTCTTAATTATAAAAGTAGTATCTTTTTTTTTTGCTTGAAAATTTCCATTTTATGTTCATCACTTTAAATTTTTTTCAAAAAATTCTAAAATTTTTTGATTTTGACTTTTGGGGGAATCCTTATAAAGAGTTTCTGTAAAAGCCAACAAGAAAATTTCTTCCTGCAGGCTATATTGATTTTGGTTTTAAAAACATGTTTCTGAATATGTCCAAAAAAAATAAAAAATATGATAACCTTTAAACTCTTTAAAAAAGTGGCCTAAAAACATTTTTTTTTTTGTTAATTTTCTTGGTAAAATCCTCTTAATAAGAAACGTAAAGGAATTTAATTAACCTTTTCCCTGTTTTTTTTTCCAAACGAAAAAAAAAAAGGAAAATTTATTATTAAAATTTAAATTTTCTTGGGAAAAAGCATTTCTTCAGTCGATACAATTTAAAGTAAATGACGTTCCCTCTGTGGCGAAAAGAAAAATATGTAATATTAAAAATGAAAATGCGCGGAACCAAAATTTTTAAATCCCCACGAATCTTAAATCAAGCAAAATTTAAATTTACCCCGTAGGGGGAAAAACCCCATTTTCTCAAGGTTTTAAAAAGAAAAAAAAAAGTATTTTTCCGTGAGTTTTTTTTCCATTTATAGGGGTTTCTTAAAAGAATATTTCGAAAAATGTTATCCAATGGAAATAAGGCAAATCTAAAGGGTATATTTGAAATGTTAAATCAATTTACATAGAAAAAAAATCAACTTTAGAACAAGATTGTAAATATGGGTGCACAGTTTGCAGTATGAGAATACTTAATACAGGAAAATGCAGAATGTGAAGTGAATGTTCGTCAGTTTTGAATTAGTTTTTTTTTCCTGGAAAGTATAACATTTGAAATAATTCAATCCTTTTAAAACGTTTAACAGAGATAGGTTTATCTGGAAAATCGGCCAATAGTCTATTATTCAATGGTATGGTGTATCTTTGAGCTTAACATAGTGATCACCGAAGACTTACCAAGATATTTGCAATGGATAAATATATTAAAATAAAATAGTGAGAAATGTTGATGAAATAAAATGCCTATTTTTTATTTTCCGTATTTTCTGTAAAAAATTATTTTTCACTGCAGTGAAACATATTTTCCGTATCTTTTCACTGGTGTCTTTCGGACAAACTTTCTTCTAAATTCAGCCCACCTACACAAAATAAAAGGGGAAAACTTCCAGCTCAATTCAGGTTAAAAAATAAAAAGTTTTTAAAAACAAAAATTTCAAGTTTTTCTAAATTAATACCAGAAGATTTTTTACTTAAATTAAAGAAAAAACATTTATTCACTTTCCATTTAACTTTGAAATATATTTTCAAACACCATAAAATAACTTAAATATAAAAAACAATATATTTTCTTATTTTATTACCCTTAATTATTCTTTAATTATTTTAACAAATAATACAGGATGTAAAAAACCAAATATAATACCACCAACTTTTTCAAGCACTTAAAATTTTTTTTTTAACCCAATTTTAAAAAAAAAATTTTTTTCCATTTTTTAAAAATTTTATTTTGAAAATTTTTTTAAAATAGTTTTCTAAAATTTAATCCTGTAACCTATCCCTTTTCAAACCCTTATTGCAAAGGAAAAGCATGAGCCCAAAAATTTTATGGTTTTTAATTTTTTAAAAAAACACCTTTTTTTTTAAAGGGGGCATTTCCGAACTTTTCATTTTATGGGTTTCATTTTTTCACGTCTTTACTTCATATGGCGAATGCTAACATTTGGGGATTTAGAAAAACGGAGTTATTAGGGGGAAATGGGGAGAAGGGGGCCACATTCCGCCAATTTTGCTGTCTTGGGTACCCCCAAACCTTTATCACCCAAACCTGGGGGAAGGGTACCAAACTACATTTCACCCGGGAACAAACTTATCCCAAAATTTTACAACACCATCTCAGACCCGGTTTTTTGGTCGTTCAGCGGACTTCGGTGCAAGGGTTAGTCGACAGGCAACTCCTCTATTAAAATGGGCCTTCTAATGCATGGCGAGGGTCCGTTTTCCACCGCAACAGAAGGCTACGAATAGTTTGCCGGTCGAAGAAATCTGTTGCATTCAATCCCCTTGATGCGTCGACATCGCCAGCCCGTTTGTTTACCTGGAGCCTACACGGATTGGACCATGCAACACTTGAGACACTACTGTTCACTGATGGAGTCCAGGTTCTGGCCTTAGGACTTCACAAATAGGCTCTCTTAGATCTGCGGAAAGACGACGGCTCGCAAATATTGCTAGCCATGACCCTGTTAGGAGGGGGCCTTATGATTGGGAAGCATATCGGGGATGAAGAAACCTAATGGACATCAATCTTGCCCCTATAGGGTCAGGGGTTCGACGACTACCTAATAGGGAGTCGATTGACCACATTGGACTGGCCAACCCTCATCTATCAAAATTCAACAATAGAACACATTTGGGAATTTAGTTCCCGGTAAGTTTTTAAATCGTTTTAGCTGCCCCAACCAAAAAACATCCAGACTTAACCCTTTTTCGTCCCCAAAATGGCAGCCATACCCGGTTAACGACCCCGAAACCCCCAATAGAAATAAAGAAAGGGGGTGCCAAACGCCATTATATCAGGGGCACACACATGGAAAGTAAAAAAAAAAAAACAATTTTTCAAATTTTTGGAAAAACACCCCCTTTATATCTTAAAACTTTAAAGAGGGGGCATTCCCCTTCTCTAGCACAAACCCCAGGTAAAAATTTATTATGGGGTTTAAAAAGTCCTTTAACTAATTAAAAACAGTTTAAAACAACATTTTTAAAAATTTTGGGATGGCAAATATAAATTTTTCCAAAAAAAATACCCCAAACTTTTGTGGGTTTTGCAAAAGTTGAGTAGTATATCAATACGCCAGTTTTGGCGGCAATATTTTACATACGAGTAGATTAGGAACTTTATTAGTATTAAATTAATATTAAAGTAACGGTGTGTCATCACTACACGCCGGATAAAACGACACGTTTATTTGAATTTATTTTCCCAACCACCACCCACCAATATTTACATGCTTTGTTTGTTAAAACAGAAATATGTTATGAGGCTCTATTTTGCTTTGCATTTTTCATAGTTGACATTTTTTATTGTCTTGAAAGCATGAGTGTAGTGATTCTTACCTTGGATGTTTTTGAACATTGTTTATTTATTTTGTGTCAAGACGACGTATCCAGGAAAAGAAATTGATGGTGATTCATGGAACCACAGATGTGTATATGTAAATTGGAGAGAAAGCATCGTCGACATGGACTTTGCATTATTTCTTTATTATAATTAAATGCATGTCATAGACACATATATTGTACTTAAATCATTTAAGTAATTATTTTTCTATACATGTCATCGATGTATGTTTGTCTGTTGAAATAAATATTAAGTGTGTCATTGCTATATCTATACAGTGTTGTTATTTATTAAAGAATTAATGATTAGACAATAAATATTAATGTTGTTGAATGAAATGAAAGAAAATAAATTTGGACGAAAAAGATTCACCGGAAGCATTAAAACATACCAGTTTATTACTTACATTCGTGTTTGTAGAATATCAAAAATATGCTATAACACAAATAGCCTTAAAACAGATTTTTACTTTGTTTACATTTTAGATATACAAGCAACATGGTATACGAAATAACATCAGAATAATTTTAATCTTTTACGATTAAAATAAAGGGTCCCAAGACTGTATTAAATTTAACTTTTTTCCTTCTTTTTTGCAGACGTTTTTACTGCCAAATGATTTTGTGTTCTTTTATTTATTAACTTAATCATTTTTAGAACTCATCATTCGTTTAATGCATAACAATTTGTACAGAAAAGTTATTTATCTCGAATCAATTACACGCAAGCTGAAATCAATAGTAAGATTCAAAGAAAACAACGCTTACGGGGTATTGAAATACATAACAAGTAACGATTTAAGATTTTTATCTGTAGTAAGAATTTTAATCTATTTCCAGGAAATGTCTTTGGCATTTATTTATTTACATAAATATGTCAACGTACTTTAGATAAAGCGTCCAGATAGAAGTTAAACAGGATATATGTATAAAAACAAACAGTGTTTCAAATGTTAGAAACATTAAAGATTATTCAATTATATTTAATTCGGTTTCACCTAGATGAATTTCGAAGTAAGTGAACAGTTTAGTCTAAAAAATAAGATAAATGTTCCAACTTTATCCTAAAGGTTATTACTTAGTGTGCAAGATGATCGTTAAAGACATTTATTTAGGAGGGCTGTATACTACAACAATAATCTTAATCTCAGAGCTTCCCCAATTTCTCACTAATGACAACCTATTTGCATTGTGTTTTCAACCTACCGGCTTAAATTTTATTATAATAATTATAATATTAAAACACTGCATGTAGCCCAAAATGAAATTATGTATTTCAAATTGAAAGAGTAAAGAAATGTTATACTGTGTTTAATTATCTTAAAGTGGCAGTGGGTTGTATAAAATGAGTTAATTTTATAGTGTATAATTAAAGACACAGTTGAGCTCTTAGCTGTATGAATTATGTTACTATATTGAGTGTCATTGGACTATAATTAATCAATTTTTTTATTCCATTTTGTTACAAATTGACATTAACTCGTCAAGATATGACCTGGATATTGAAATGATATTTTATCATTCCTTTATTGTCCGCTTTTGAAATAAACAAAAATTTCATTCATTCTGTACATCGTTGTTAAACTACCAATAAACACTGGTTAGGGATTACTATGTTTATGCTACTGTTTTTTTATGTACGATAAGAGGAATAAACTAGAAATGTGTCCATAGGACACGGATGCCCCCACACGCCACTGTTCTGTCAATCTTATGA
The DNA here is from genome assembly GCF_026571515.1 of Ruditapes philippinarum. Lineage (NCBI taxonomy): Eukaryota > Metazoa > Mollusca > Bivalvia > Venerida > Veneridae > Ruditapes > Ruditapes philippinarum. Next base: position 7,945 of record NW_026857667.1, read on the forward strand.
CTCTAGGTCAAATATTTTTTGGACTACATGTACCACAAGTTGAAAACTAAAAATCAACAAAAGGCCATAATTCTGTTAAATTTGGTCGCAGCGAAAATTCCTTCCTTTACTACCATCTACACATTAAGGTTGTTAATCCCTGGAAGTTTAAGCAAAATCTGCCATCCGGTTTAAGAGGAGTTGCGTTCACAAAATTTCTACATAGTATATAATGAAAAAATCAACAAAGGGCCATAATTCTGTTAAATTTGGTTGCAGCAAAAATTCCTTCCTTTACTGCCATCTACACATTAAGGTTGTTAATCCCTGGAAGTTTAAGCAAAATCTGCCATCCGGTTTAAGAGGAGTTGCATTCACAAAATTTCTACATAGTATATAGTGAAAAAATCAACAAAGGGCCATAATTCTGTAAAATTTGGTCGCAGCGAAAATTCCTTCCTTTACTACCATCTACACCTTAAGGTTGTTCATCCCTGTAAGTTTAAGCAAAATCTGCCATCCGGCTTAAGAGGAGTTGCGTTCACAAAATTTCTACATAGTATATAGTGAAAAAATCAACAAAGGGCCATAATTCTGTTAAATTTGGTCGCAGCAAAAATTCCTTCCTTTACTACCATCTACACATTAAGGTTATTCATCCCTGTAAGTTTAAGCAAAATCTGCCATCCGGTTTAAGAGGAGTTGCGTTCACAAAATTTCTACATAGTATCTAGTGAAAAAATCAACAAAGGGCCATTATTCTGTTAAATTTGGTCGCAGCGAAAATTCCTTCCTTTACTACCATCTACATATTAAGGTTGTTCATCCCTGTAAGTTTAAGCAAAATCTGCCATCCGGTTTAAGAGGAGTTGCGTTCACAAGATTTCGGGACGTACGGACGGACTGACGGACGTTCTCACAGGACTGTAATTATGTGGCTACTCTATTGTTCTCTCTATTGTTCTTTTTAGCCACGCAAAAGAAAATAGCCACATAAAAGCATTACGGAATGAATGACATCAAAGAGAAAGAACAGTTACCTATTGTCCCTCTAGCCACATAATTACTCTCCTATGAGTGCATACCGACTGACTGACGGACGGACTGACGGACGGACGGACAAGTGCAACGCTATATGCTTCCACATTGTGGGAGCATAACAAAGCCTTGTAAGGCAACAATAAAAATAACGCATTCTACTGATTCTTTCTGTTGCAAGTCAACCCGGGCCCAAATTAGATAATCTGGTACCAAGTCAATCTAATATCTAGTCAACCCGGACCCACTTTATTATTTATTTAGCACTACTTTTCTTCACTTACTTTTTTATACTCAAGAAAAAATGTGAACGATTATCAAGGTAAAAAAATGGATTCATGGTATCGAGATATGGAATGTGTTTCTAGATGTACATAATTAAAACTAAATAACTAAATTAATGTGTTTTTAATGTTATTGTTTGTTTTTAAAGAGTAAAGGCGAACAGTGAGGCATTCTCTTGTGTTTTCTATCTTGATAATTATTGATAATAATAATAATTTGCATAGAAAAGATTAATAAGGAAAAAGTAAAAAGTAGTGCTGAATAAATAATAACAAAACGTTTTTCTTTTCCCGATTACACAACCTTTGAGGACCCGCCTAATGGAAAGTAACGAGACTTGCCGATTTCACCTGCTATTGTAAAAAAAGTTACGGATAAAATGACATTACTTTCCATGAAAAATTGTAAAGCATTTATCAGTCGCACATGGTCTTACTCCGCTGATCAAGAGCAAGGATACACTACACTTACGTATTTATGTAAGTGTGGCTCTTTGAAATGTTAGTGAAACACTGACGAACTTAAACTACCACATATTGTATTTGGAACATTAAATCAAACAATTGAATGACAGGTATTGAAATCTCCGGCGCTCCCAACATCCCCCGCATCAAGTAAATCACGCATTATTCTTCTTTTTCTGCACGATTTTGTTCCCATTTAATTATAGCGTTCCCTGCTGTCTCGACTCTCTGGTGAAAATACAGGGATAATACGAATAATTGACCACTCGCCATTCAGAAATATCAGCGATGTATTACAGTATTCCAAGAACTATATTTATCAGACGTTTAATTTATTCATGTCAACATTATTTTGGTAAGTTAGAAGTGTTCACATAAAAAAGTAAAAGGATTTAATCAAAATGATTCCACCGAATGAACAATCATTCAGTCGCTATAATTTAACTGCAAATAGGGTGTTTGTTCTCCCAAAACATATAATAAGCTCACTGTTGTTTTCTCTAATTTAATTACGAAACTAAAGTAGGTGTTCCAAATGAAAAGAATTACATTTTCTCTTGATCAGAACAACATAAAAAGTGACCTTCAATAATAATACGATATATTCCTGATTACACGTAATATCATAGACGTTATATACTATGGAGAGTTGTTAACATTCTCTGAATAGTCTCAAGTCATGACTACGACAATAATTGAATTGGAACTTCAGATCCAATTCAATATTGTGAAAACTGAAAACAATTCTTTTATCATAGAATCAGGCACTTTGTGCTGTTTTTAATGGAATAAAGATAAAAGTAGTGAGACAAAACTTTTAATTTATAAGTATGATAAAAAATAAAAATAAGCATGTTCATTAGGGCATGTAAATAATTGTTGTGAGCAAATATGACATCCTCAAGCAATAATATTTTTTGATTTCTATATTCAAATTTACAGTTATATATACAAAGTTATATGTACAAATGTTAGCCAAATAGAGAGAAATACGCAAAGTGGAGGCTGAATGGGGAGGCGGATGTAAGAAACTAGTATCTTTGAAAAATATTTCAAAAAGATAAAGTATCGTCACGTTTGTATTTTTTCTTCGTTATGATGCAGCTGTGCGCTGATTGGCTTAGTATGGTCAAATGTAACCTCTCTTTCTGATTGGCTTTTGCTGCACTGAATAAATTAACATAAAATGAATGTTGAGTTAATTACCAAATGATCATTACAGATTGAATAATCGAAAATAGAAACAAGAGGGCCATGATGGCCCTGAGTTGCTCACCAGAAGCAACTGCTTTTCAGTGTTTGAATGTCAATATATTCTCATATTAAACTTGAGCATAGAATATGTTTAAACAATATTTTGAAGAAATGCCATGACCTAGGGCATTTAAGCTTTAGCTTAAACAGGGCTAATCAAATTAATATGAGCAAACTTGATAAAACACTACCTAAGAATGCTACAAAGTTTGGTGATCATCTATTAATTATTTCAGTAGGAAATGATGTTCAAAGGTTTTTTCTATTTTTAGCCTAAGTGGCCCCTAAAAGGGGCTAATCAAATTAATATAAGCAAACTTGATAAAACACTACCCAAGAATGCTACAGACAAAGTTTGGTGATCAGCCATCAATTGGTTCTGAAGTAGGAGATGTTTAAAGGTTTTTCTATTTTTAGCTTTAGCGGTCCCTAAAAGAGGCCAATCAAATTAATGTGAGCAAACTTGATAAAAGATTACCCAAGAATGCTACAGACAAAGTTTGGTGATCATCCATCAATTAGTTCTGTAGAAATAGACATTTAAAAGTATTTCTATTTTTAGCTTTTGCGGCCCCTAAAAGGGACCAATCAAAATAATATTAGCAAACTTGATAAAAGACTACCCAAGAATGCTACAGACAAAGTTTGGTGATCATCCATCAATTAGTTCTCTAGAAATAGACATTTTACGGTATTTCTATTTTTAGCTTTAGTGGCCCCTAAAAGGGGCCAATCAAATCAATATGGGCAAACTTGATAAAACACTACCCGAGAATGCTGTCGACAAAATTTGGTGATCATCCATCCATTAGTTCTGTAGGAGAAGATATTTTAAGGTTTTTCTATTTTTAGCCCTAGAGACCCCTTAAAGGGGCCAATCAAAATAATATTAGCAAACTTGATAAAAGACTACTTAACAATGCTACAGACAAAGTTTGGTGATCATCCATCAATTAGTTCTCTAGACATGGACATTTAACGGTTTTTCTATTTTAAGCTTAAGTGGCGCCTAAAAGGGGCCAATCGAATTAATATGAGCAAACTTGATAAAAGACTACCCAAGAATGCTACAGACAAAGTTTGGTGATCATCCATCAATTAGTTCTGTAGGAGAAGATGTTTAAAGGTTTTTCTATTTTTAGCCCTAGAGACCCCTAAAAGGGGCCAATCAAATTAATATGAAAAAACTTGATAAAAGACTACCTAAGTTTGGTGATCATCCATCAATTAGTTCTGTAGAAATAGGCGTTTAAAGGTTTTTCTATTTTTAGCTTTAGCGGCCTCTAAAAGGGGCCAATCAAATTCATATGAGCAGACTTGATAAAAGACTACCCAAGAATGCTACAGACAAAGTTTTATGATCATCCATTCATTAGTTCTGTAGTAGAAGATGTTTAAAGGTTTTTTTCTATTTTTAGCCCTAGAGACCCCTAAAAGGGGCCAATCAAATTAATATGAGCAAACTTGGTAAAAGACTACCCAAGAATGCTACAGACAAAGTTTGGTGATCATCCATCAATTAGTTCTGTAGAAGAAGATGTTTAAAGGTTTTTATATTTTTAGCTCTGCTGACCCCTAAAAGGGGTCAATTGGAATGACATGAGCAATTTCAAGTGTGACTGTCACAAGGATGTTACAGACCAAATTTGAAGTAAATCTGCCCAGTACTTTCAGAGAAGAAGACGATTGTTGACGCATGACGACGGACGACGAACGCCGGAGCATCCCCCTTTGATACTAATAGCTCACCCTGAGCCTTCGGCTCTGGTGAGCTAACAATGCCATGAATAATTTTTTATCTTAATATAGCATACTAGTATATAAACTGTGTGATAGTTTATTGATTTGGGTCAGAAGCAGTTTATGAAAGATGTCAAGTCATATGTCAACAGGAAATTACCTTGAGAACATATTTTAGTCATGTGACAGTTTTATTTCTTTTGCGGAAATATCATTTTTCTATAAACAACAGCAAATCTTAAGTAACATAACCCTAACATAGGTTGCACATCACAAAACACGAACAAGGTTACTTATTCTAAATAACGCAGACAATATATAATAATCTGTTTTAAAGGGGGAGTAGGAGAATAAGTAGTTCTATAAAATTAACTGCAACTGGAGTAATGTAAAATATAAGATTTCTTAACAGTTTAAAAAGACCTAGTCTTCCTTCTTTGTAGACGGTGGAGGGTGCCGATATCTAATGCTCTCGACAACTGGATCAATATGAATGATGCAATGATAAAATGATCTGGCGTACAAGAAGTATCTTTAAAAAGATACTCGGCCAAATTAAACCTGCTTCTACTTGCATAGATTATTTAAGAGTTTTTTTTTTTAAATTACTCGGCGCTTGTTTAATAATGACATAGCATTAATTGGTTTGAACTACAAACACTGAAAATACGTTTCTATATGGCAGTGGCGTAGCTGCATATACGCCAAATACGCACGTGCGTACAATTTATTTTGGGAGGTGAAAAATTAGAAAATCATTTCAATGCGAAAAATGGCTTAAAAACTAGTGCTATCCGGCCTGCGGTCAACTTACGCAGTGTATGAAAAATACCTTATTTATTGTATTTTATTATAACATGGTCTTTCAAATAGAAAGATCCTAATAAGAATGTACTAGATTTTATTTTTACATAGTTAGATATAAAATTAATTATTTGATTTTTATGTAGATATAGGTACCTCCGTTTCGTTTTTAAAAGTGATTAATTAATCGTCTCACATGTAGCTTGAATACGAGCTCTTTCCGTAAAATATTAAGAAATAATACATTAGCTTTTGAAAAAGTTTCAATTCTTTTTAATTTTATTAATAAAATAAAATAATGCACACATTTTGATAATATCGACATGTCATAGATGTCACAAAAAACATGTAAGACAATATGTCGAAACAAAATTTCTTAAATTTTATGTATTATAAATGTAATATCTTATAAGTGACTTAAGTATTATTTTGAGCGGAATATGGCTTGTTCTTGATATTAAAACAAATTGATTTGACTGAATTTAAATGTGATTAATATAACAAAATATGTATGCAAGGGATACGAGACGTGCAAGTTCAATATGTCGCATCAAGTGGGCGTCTGAAAATCAGTCTGTTGCAAATTGTTTCACAATGAATTTTGGAAGGATTATATTTTTCTTGCAAACATAATTGCAGTGAAATGACTCATTTTTGAAAATTTGAAGAAAAAAAACAACGAAAATATAAAAAAATGTAATTACGTTGCTAGTACGTTTACCAAATATTAACTTGTGTGATTTCTTTCCATAAATATCTGCCAATTTTATCATGGATGGAAAATGATCCTAACCTCCCCTTTGGCTGAATACAAAATTTTGTTCACAGATATTAATTAAATAAATAAAGTATTAACATTTATTCAAATGCGAGGAATTGACACGGTGCTGGTGTCATAGGCAATGCAAAAGAGCCCTCGCAAATGTGACGGAGCCAACAGAACCATTCAATAAGTGTCGAAATTGTGGAATTATGCCGATTATTAGTCATGCTAAAACAGAATTTCCAAATGAATAGTTTCTTCAGTATCCAAGTAGTAGTGTACTAGGTCGCTATACATCTATAAAGTGTGCTATTTTTTAAAAACTTTTTATCACTAATTAGTTGACTTTCAAGAGCAAATTTCAATGTATTTTTAAATTGTTTACTAGATGTAGAATGTTTTTCAAAAAGAGTTTCTTTAATCTAGATTATTTTATTTGCTTTTTTGGTCATTGGGTACGTATTATTCCTACTCTTTCGTTTTGATTTGAACATTAAACTGTTTAATCGCGTAGCATTGATTGGGCGAAATTTATAGTGAAGGAAAAATCCTAAACAACGAGAAAGATGTTCTACTTGGCATAACATTCTCAGATTTGTTGAAAAACAAGATTTTAAATCGGATAGTTTAAAAACCCTGTTATTACCATTTTCACCTACCTCTACAACGATAGTGTCGAGGACTCTCATTTAAGTTAGAAAGAGCCAGCGTTAAGTATCTCCCTGGGTGTAATCTTAAGTCTAATAAAATTGCCTTTTTTTAGGATTAAAACCACATTTATGTGACATTAAATGCACGTGAAATCGTATAATCGAATCATCCTCAAATGACTAAATCCGCGGAGCTGGACCTGCAAGGGGGCCTACGCGGCCCCCTAGACCCCCTGCGTTTACATTTGTGCGTATATTTAAAATTGCCTTAGCTACGCCCCTGTATGGTACTGTCTAATTTCGTTATTTGTACCTTATAATGACGTTTTCATATACGCATTAATATGTGCTTCATTAAAGGATTTCTCTTTTATGCCTATTGATAAAGTAACAAATCATTGGAAAGCTTTTAAAAGAGACTTTCTGGAAATATGGCTTGGATACATAATCATCAAATGGAATGAATTCCAATGTTCTGTTTCAATGTCTTTCTCTATATGTATCTGTCAATTACTAAACAGTATTTTGTGTATCTCTTAGTCAGTTTACTGGTGTTTATATTTAATATTTGCACTCTTACTGATTTCTTCACCAGTAAAAATGCCTCAAACCAAACTCTATTGACGCCATGCGTCGCTGACAAAATTTCCTTATTATTGTTTATTATCTAAATGTTGGTATATTAAAGGGAATCTTAAAAAATTACAGTTGGCTACATATGTTTTACTATATCTTTATTAATATTCAAAGATACATGCATGAGCATCAATTGAACTTAATTGAACACATAAATATTCATACATATATACTGTCACGAACACTGAACATAATTTACTGAGAGTACCAGAAAGGTTCGGTGTTTTTATGTTGTGTCTTTCTGTATTCATGCACGTCAGAATAAGGGATCGTCAGCGTGATTGGTGGTCTCGTTATTTTAGACAAAACTAATAAAACGTCATTTATATTGCAGACAATTCTTATGTTTAATTAGCTGTACACTAGACAATTCTTATGTTAAATAAGCTGTACACTAGAGAATAAATAAAAAAAAATAAAGCAGTGTTAACTGTTGTAAAATGTTTAATGGGAGGAAGCACAGTATGCAGGTCTGAAATATCCGAGAAATTTAAGTAAAACTTTTATTTTAGAAACTCCTTTAGATTATTTAGGAAATTGGTTTAGGAAATTGGACGTGTATACGTTTCAGAAAGATCCTTTATTTTACTGATTATAGAATGGCTTATGAAATTCCCTGATTTCAGTTTGTAATTTTAAAGAAAAGTTTAAGACTTTGCTAAATCGCTATCTATGATTTAATAAGGAATTAATTACCTTGCTAATTGAAGAAGCGAAAAATATTTTAATACTAAATTTCGTTCAACAACTTAGGCTAAACTGGAGATGTATGCATACGTAAACATATAAAGTTTAAATTTGCTTAAAGTTCAAAATTATAAATATCATGCTCAACGATTTTTCTTTTCTAGTATTTTATGTATGCATATGCAATTTTTCAGCTGATCAATTTATTAGTTTCTATATTGAGCGTAACAGAAAATACGCTTTGATGGAGACCTATATTTTTTATATCAGCCTAAATACAGGTAAACCTTTTTGCAGTGTACAATGCATTTTGAAAGCAAATTGTTTACTTCGCAATTGAAGCAACAAGGATAATACATTTTACCAATTTATGTCAAGTCTTCAAAGTTATTAAATTATCCTTGGTAAAGAAATAGTTAAATTTGAACGTAGAAAATGTTGCTCCAAGATAACGGTCTTTATCATTGTTTCATTACGTCTTTTATTTTTGGAGTCTTGTTTAAATGTATACCATTTCATGTAGGTCTGGTCTTGCAACTTAAATTATGTAAATATATATATGAAGCGTTTGAAATACGTCAGGGTATTGTTAATATGATATCTGAATAAGCTTATTACTGTATATACCAAAAATATACAAATTATCCGTGTTATAATTCAATAATTTCATGAAACATTTGACTGATTTTGATTGTTATTTAGCTGTAAGTCATTAAATATACAAAATCTCCATTAGTTCAACCTCCTTGTTTCCATTTTCTTTCTTGTTTTGACTATATGTATCATATTTTCCGCTAAAAATATAATTGTCTATAAATTTGTGTCATGTTGACATGTTATATTGTATCATTGTATATATGTGTTGTGTAGCAAGAAACGTCATGTTTACGTTACCAAATAAAATATTTTGAATCTTGAATCTTGTGAAAAGTCTTACAACGTTTTTTATGCAGATCGCTAAAAGTGAAGTAGAAGTCGTGCACAAATTTGATTTTTGATTAAACTCTTAGTATATTTCTTTATTTTGCTTGAACATTTTTCCATGTTATGTTCATCACTTGATCTATGCAAGAATTCTAAAGTGGAAGTCCTCTAATAAAAGAGTTAAATGCTGACAAGATTACATTGCAGACATTATCTGGGTTTTTTTTTCTGACATATCCAAATAAAACAACAATATGATACAAATCATTCTGAAACAATGACCTAGAACATTGTATTTTCTTTTAGCCTTTTTCTTGAAACTTGAATTTTAATAAGAACACGTATGAAATTGAATTAACCTTTACCCATGTTTTATTTCTAAAACGAAAAGGAAACTGGAAATTCTTTATAACTATTTACTTGGGAAATGCATTTCTTCAGCCAATATCAATTTAAAAGTACACTGACGTCATCTGCGGCAAACAGACTATATGTAACTGATTAAACATGAACATAGCAGCGGCAAACCAAATTTATTAAATACCCTACGAACCACTGAATCAAGCAAATTAAATGACATGTGATGAAAAGCCGACTATCTCACGTCCCCCATCATTTAAAATGAAAAATACAGCCCTTTTTCCGTGAGTTGTTTTCCAGTTATAGCGTCTCGTAACAGAATATTTCCAATGAAAATGAAACAAATCTAAAGGGATTGTTTGATATGTCTGCGAACTGGCATTAAAACGATTCACATGTCATTTCCTATACATCTTGGTCATTGCGTAAAATGTTTGGATTTTTATATTTAGCACATTAAGAAACAATTTGAAGGATGTCTGAATAAAGTCCTTTAATACACGTCATAGTTGTGCCAGAAGGTGATAATCGGCCCTGAAATGAATAATGCCCTCGGGCTGAAGCCCTCGTGGTCATTATTCATTTTGCGGGCCGATTATCACCTTCCGGCCCTACTCTGCCGTGTATTAATCTCTTATTCAACAATGGGGACGTTTTGTCTTGGCATACATTCTGGTAAAAAAGAGATCCGCAATATGTTAATCAGCTTACATGTGAAAATTTAACTTTAGAACAAGATTGTATATATGGGTGAACAGTTTTCAGCCTGTTTGAAAAATACTAAATACAGGAAAATGCAGAATGTGATGTGAATGTTCGTCATTTTTAAATTGGTATATTTTTCTGGAAAGTATAAAATTTGAAATAATTCAACCCTTTCAAAACGTTTATATCTGAAAATCGGCAATGGTCTATTATGTAATGGTGTATCTTTGAGCTTCAAATAGAGATCAACGAAGACTAACCAAAATAGTTGCAATTGATAAATATATTTATCTACGTTACGTTAAGGTTTTTCTTAATGGTTAAGTTTAAGATAATACATGATATAAAATATATTTACATGTACTACTCAACTTCTGCTAAGCACCATAAATTAGTTTTTATAGTATCACAAGTATAAACAGATTTCTTCCCAAGTTGTGAAAATTCTGATTCAGAACATCTTGCATACATACCATATGTAGAAGGCTGCATGGTGGTAATTTTCATTTGAGAAGACCATGCATAGGCCTACGTATGTCCTTGACTCGTCGACATCGCCAGGCCCGTTTGGAATGGACATGGAGCATACATGGTGGCCATGCAACACTGTAAACACGTTATGTTCACTGATGAGTCGAGGTTCTGCCTAGACTTCACAGATAGGCGTGCTAGAGTCTAGATGTGACGAGGTGAACGGTTTCGGGTTGCAAATATTGCCGAGCATAACTGCTACAGTGGTTGGTCAGTAACAGTGTGGGGAGGCATCAGCTGAGATGAACGAACCAATGTAGTTGTGCTAAAAAGAGCCACATTGACAGGTCAGCGATACATAGACATCTTAGACAACCAGGTTAGGTTATATGCTGGAGCAGCCGGCGATCCGTTCATTCTAATGGACGATAATGCTTGCCCCTATAGGGCCGGGTGGTCCAGGACTACCTAGAGAGGGAGTCTATTGAGCGCATGGACTAGCAAGCAAGCTCACCTGACTTAAATCCAATACAACACATGTGGAATGAGCTGCAGGTTAGAATTCAGCTCGTCAGCTGCAACCCAGAACCAACCAGGAGCTTGGAGCCATGTTGGTCCAAGAATGGGCAGCCATACCCGTTGGAACGATCAAAAACCTAATAGTGAGTATGAGAAAGGCTGCCAAGCTATCCTTGATAGTCATGGGTCACACACACGGTATTAAGTCTAAAACTGTAAACAAAAAAAGCAATTTAAGGAATGTGGTTTACACGCTGCATGTTCTGAAATCTTCAAAGAGGGGGGTCATCCTCTTCTCTAGCGCAAATTCAGTGTAAACTCATTTATAGGGTTTAAATTCGTCCTTCAGCTCTATTGATAAAACAGTAAATCAACATTTAAAACCTTTCGCACGGCGTTAATATAATTATCCCAAAAAATATTCACACTCAAGCATATGGTGCTTAATTAGCAAAAGTTGAGTAGTATATATTAATACGCCAGTTTTGGCGGCAGTATTTTACATGCGGGTAGATTAGGAACTTCATTAGTATAAATAGTGAGTAACGGCGTGTTATCACGATCGAAGCTTTGACACACTGACACGTTTATTTGAATTTATCTTCCCACTCACCCATCCATTATAACAGCTTTGTTTGTTAAAATAGAAATATGTTACGAGGTTCTGATTTTGCTTTGTATTTTTCAGAGTTGACAATTTTTGATGGTCTTAACAAATATGGATACGAAGTATGAGTGAAGTAGTTCTGACTGTGGAAGTTTTTAGCCTTGTAGCAAAGAAATGAATGGTGAATATGTGTAGAGGGGGGATCGCCGACTATTTTTTTATATAATTAAATGCATGTCATGGACACATATATCGTACTTAAATCATTTTAAGTATTAATTTTTTATACATGTCGTCGATGTATGTTTGTCTATTGAAATAAATATAAAGTGTGTCATTGCTACTCCTATAAAGTGTTTGTTATTTATTATAAAAGTAATCATAAGATAATAATATTTTGTTTGGCTGAGAAATCTGGAAAGAGATCCCTCGTAAGCATTAAAACATACCAGTTGTTGGTTTGTAAAATATCAAAATATGCAATAACACAAATAGCCTTAAAATAGATTTTTTCTTTGTTTACATTTTAGATATACAAGCGCCATGGTACACGAAATAACATTAGAATTTTATCTTTTACGATTAAAATAAAGAGTCCCAAAGCAGTATTAAATTTAACTGCTTTCCTTCTTTTTTGCAGTCGTTTATACTGCCAAATGGTTTTATTATTTTATTTATTAACTTAAGCATTTTAGAACTCATCAATTTATTTAATGCATAACAATTTGTACAGAAAAGTTCAATTACACGCAAGCTGAAATAAATAGTGGGGTTCAAGTAAACAGCGCTGTATTGTAATACATAATCAGTAAGATTTTACTATATTTCCAGTATTTGTCTACATAAATATTCAACGACATTTAGATAAAAGTGTCCAGATAGTAGTTAAGGATGTATTCGAACAGGATATATGTATAAAAACAAACATATGATGGAAACAGTGTTTCCAATGTCAAAAACATTAAAGATTATTCAATTATATTTAATTCGGTTTACATAGAAATATTATTAAAAGATAAATTTCCAGGAAAGTGAACAGTTTAGTCTAAAAAGTAAGATAAATTTTCCAACTTTATCCTTACGTTTATTACTTGGTGTGCAAGATGACCGTTAATGACATTAATTTAAGAGACTACTACAATAATAATCTCAAAGCTTCTGGCATTATGGGTAATAACAACCCATTTGGAAGTGTTTCAACCTACCGGCTTTAATTTCTGTTAAAATATTAAAACACTGCATGCATCCCAAAATGAAAATATGTACATGTGTATTTCAAATTGAAAGAGTAAAGAACTGTTATACTGAGTTTAATTATTTAAAGTGGCAGTGGGTTGTATCCAATAAATTAATTTCGTGATGCAAATTAAAAACACAGTTGAGCTCTTAGCTGTACGAGTTATGTTACTATATTCAGTGTCATTGTACTGTAATTAATCAAACTTTTTGAATCCATTTTGTTACAAATTGATGATATAACCTGGATATTGAAATGATATTTTATCACTCCTTTATTGTCCGCTTTTGAAATAAACAAAAATTTCATTCATTCTGTACACCGGTGTTAAACTGCCAATAAACACTGGTTAGGGATTACCATGTTTATGTCACTGTTCTTTTTTCATATACGTGTTCCCCCTCTGAAAGAGGAATATAATTATAATGTATTCTAAGGCAACAATACAAATAACGCATTCTATTGATACTTTCTCAGTGTTGCAAGTCAACCAAATTAGATAATCTGGCGTCAAGTCAATTTCATATCTGGTCAAACCGGACCCACTTAATTATTTATTTAGCACTCCTTTTTCTTCTCTTACTTTTTACACTCGGGAAAAATGTGAACAAATATCAACGTAAAAAACGATTCATGATGTCGAGCAATGTAACGTGTTTCTAGATGTACATTATTAAAACTTATTAACTAATGTGTTTTTAATGTTATTGTTTATAAAAAAAAGTAAAAGTGACAATGATAAAAAATCTTTGAAGGCATTCTCTTGCGTTTTTTTTTTATCTTAACAATAATTATTATATATATATTTGCATAGAAAAAAGTTAATGAAGAAAAAGTGCTGAATAAATAATAACAAAACGTTTCTCTTCTCCCGATTACACTAGCTGTGAGGGCCCGTCAAATGGGAAGTAAAGAGGCTTGCTATTGTAAAAAAGTTACGGATGTAATGACATTAGTTTCCATGAAAAATTGTTTTGTGAGGTAAAGCATCAATCAGTCGCACATCGTCTGTCTCCGCTGGTAGAACAAGAGCAATGATAAACTACACTTACGTTTTTATGTAAGTGCGACTCTTTGAAATGTTAGTGAAACACTCGCCAGACCAGAGACGAACTTAAACTACCACATATTGTATTTGGAACATTAAATCAAACAATTGAATGACAGGTATTGAAATCTCCGGCGCTCCCAACATCCCCCGCATCAAGTTAATCACGCATTATTCTTCCTTTTCTGTACGATTTTGTTCCCATTAAATTATATGGTTCCCTGTTGTCTAAACTGTCTGGTGAAAATACAGGAATAATACGAATAATTGACCACTCGCCTTTCAGAAATATCAGTGATGCATTATTGTATTCCCAGAACTGTATTTATCAGACGTTTAAATATGCATTTTTGGCATTATCACGAAACATACTTTTAGTTTCATGTCGACAGTATTTTTTGGAGCTCATAATATTAGTTGCTGTCGAGATACACGGGTAAATATAGCCTAAATGAGATACATATGACCGAATAAAACGATTGTAATGGCCATCATTTTAAATGCAATTTACGTGAAAGAAATGGCAATAACCTGTCGCTAGATAAAGATATTTCGCTACAAATAATCTTTTATTTTCATTATTTTTTTTTCTATGTTTTACGGCGCACCAACACAATTTAGGTCATATGGCGCCGAAACAGGAAAGATGATTTTGGCCAACACCAGGTGTTAGAATTACAATTTTTAAGCAACACCAGGAGTCAAAACCACCTGAACTGCTGGAGCCAAGAGATACATGTATAGATTCCAGGAATTCTAACCCATTCAGTCCCCTCTTACAATACGCCGGGATAAACGATGTCTGCAATTCTGATGCCTCAACCCTTAAGGGCAACCCAATTCTATGCCTCAACCCTTCAAGTGGTTAGTTATTTCCCATAAAAATGATACAGTATGTAAAGCCAAATGATGGTATGCTATCTATTTACAAAGTTATCATCTGTTTTCATCATGGAGAAGGTATCATGATTGAAATCTGTATTACTTGCAATATGGAGTTATAATTAACAGTGTTAAATTGTCAAATCTTGAAACTAAAGATGTCACAGGAAACCATTTCGGGGACACTTAGCTTAGTTTCATTCATTGTAAAATCAGACACCGTCCGACATTTGACCTTCAAGGAGGACCTTGCCAAATTGGCAGCATGGGTTCTTAAACTTTTAAGACAACAATATTATGACAAATACATCGAGTTGAATCAGCTGATGTGATTTAAACTTTCACATGGGCCCTGTACGCGAAACCTGGACTATTCATGTAATAAGTGCCAATTTATTTTGAATTTCATCATGCATGCAGAAGTTATGTATTTGACAAACTCAAAACTGCCTTTGGCTATACTGTATAGAAATAAACGAAGTTCAATCCCGTGTTATGATCTTACCTTTTGACTAGGGACCTATGTCTTGCACACACCAGTCTACTCTCTCTGATGGCACGAGGGGTATTTATCAGTGTGAACTTTTGCGTAATTGGTACATATTATACATGTATAGAAAAGTAAGACTTACCTCTACAATTATATGCACGAGAAAACCGTGAAATATCTACGCAATGAGCGAAACGTTCAATCGACTACGGTCAGGTACACTGCAGCTGAAAATGGCAGAAAAAGATAACAATTTTCAAGATGAGCAGAGCGTTTTGTAAAATTCGCGCATTGCTTGGGCTGCACCTGATATTAAATCAGACTTAGACAAGGTTTATGGGGATAGTGCCCTATCGTATTCCACAGTTAGAAGATGGGTCCGACTTTTTACCTCCGGTAGAGAGACTACAAAAGATGAGGCCCGTCCTGGTCGTCCAGTCACAACAATAACCACAGGAGATCAACATTCTATCAATATAAGCAAAAAATTAAAAAATAACGGCAAATGTACCCCTCCATACTATAAATAAACACAAGGAATGCAACGCCTTTTGCACACTCGATATACATTTTATCTAATTACACACGTGGAAAATCAATGTCAACAAACTGGTTTAGCAAGTTCGATAAAAAATACAAAATTATTCCTTTTACAACCGCTGATATTTTAAATCAAAGCATTGCATAAAAATAAATTGGCAATATTTACTCAAATGTCAAAAAATAATTTTGTCTGGCACTCCATGCGCTGACGTCACTGACTATACTGCTATGGGCTGAAGATAATTATTTATTTTTCCCCTAAAAATTTATTTTCTATAGCATTAATTTTTAAATAAATTTTAAATAACTAAGGTGTCAAATGTTTAACATATTTTTGTTCTTTTTATTAAATAGAAACAAAAAATAAACTCCCAAAAACCCATTTGGAAACGTAACTCTAGCATAAAAGGGAGGTAACTTGGGCTCTCATCAGAAAATTTTCATGACATTTCATAGTATGCGTATATTTCCGTTGTAGAAACAGTTTCATTTGGTGATTTAATCATAAAGAATGGCCTTTCAACTAAACTCATGCTGTGGAAAATAGATTATTATGAAAAAAAATATATAGTTTATATTCAGCCCGGATCAGTGTAGTCAGTGACGTCAGCGCATGGAGTGCCAGACAAAGTATTTTGTTGACATTTGAATAAATATTGCCAATTTATTAGTATACAATGCTTTGATTTAAAATATCAGCGGTTGTAAAATGAATAATTTTGTATTGTGTAATTAGATAAAATATATCGAGTGTGCAAAAGGCTTTGCATTCCTTGTGTTTATTTATAGGATAGAGTGGTATATTTGCCGTTATGTTTTAATTATAATATATATGCTTATAGAATGTCAATTTCCTGTGCAATAACTAACGAAAATATTGCTGCTGTTAAAAAAAGTTGTTGAAGACGATGCCCGCTGTAAATTGGAGGAGATAGGTGATTTATGTGGCATTAATTCGTCATCGGTTTTTCAAATATTGACTCGCGTGTTAAAGTTACGCAAGGTTTGCGCCCGGCGGATACCCCACCTTCTCACTGAGCACCAAAAACGGTAGTGCGTGCGAATTGCGTCACAGCTGCTCGATAGGTACAAAAATGCTGACCAAAACCGTATGAATGAAATTGTGACTGGTGATGAAACATGGGTCTATTTTTATGAGCCTGATGGTAAAGAAAAAAATAAGGTGTGGGTCGGTGAAAATGACGAACGGCCCCAAATTGCCCGTAGAGCTCGCACATCAAAATGAATTATTTTTTGATTGCCAGGGAATGGTGGCTCGAATTCTAATACCAGAAGGCAGGAGTGCTACCGGAATCTTTTATCGATATTCAGTTCTTTCTGCTGTTGTTAGTCACTATACTACAGCCCGTCCCCGTACCGGCGTACGCAGAATCAAACTCCTGCATGACAACGCACCTGTCCACAAGTCAGTGGTGGTAAAGTCGTACCTTAGCGACAATAGCATCGAGACTTTACCACACCCTGCATACAGCACAGATCTTACTCTATGCGATTTTTGGTTGAATCCTTACATCAAGAGAACTACATGAGAGGTCGCCGTTTTGAATCTCGGCATGCCGTCGGCAGCGCGCTTTTCCAGTGTCTAAACACTATACCCAAAGAGGCCTACCGAAAAGCATTTTCAGATTGGATTTGGCGCTTGGAAAAGTGCATCCAAGTCGAAGGTGAATACTTTGAAGGGTTGGTCTAACAATTTCCATAGAAATATTACGTCTACGACTAAAGCACCACACTGGTGAATACTTTATAAATGCCCCTCGTAACTTGAACCTTTTTGTAATCCTATCATTACGATGGCATAAAGGGGCCATCAGAAACATTGTACCTACCACGTGCGTACGCGATAGCTACTACGCGCGTACGCGATAGCTACCACAAGCGTACGCGATAATTATTACGTGCGCACATATTGATTGACCAACGTAGTAGCTATCGCGTGCGCACATGGTAACTATCGTGCATCATGCAACACATGAAGTATATACTTTTTCCAACACACATACACAAGGACACATGGACAGGGGTTAAACCTTCCCCATTTAAATGTTTGTGTAAACGTATTTAGCCAATATGAAATGTCACAAACAAATGAAATCTATGAACAGGTTATCATTAAACTACTGAGACCAATGTTACATGTTTAAACATTTATTAATATATCATGCCACCTTGTGCTGGTTCTTAAAAGAATAATCACTGTACATTTTAACAACTGTAAAATATTTTACAAAGGCAAGTGTACAAACATTTCATAAACTAATCACATGAAATTATTATCCAAGCATATATACATAACATGTATTTTACAAATATTAAGAAAATTATTTCTTAAAATACATTGTATGCTTAGATTAAAATGCATCCTTAATACCACAAACATAAGGTATTTGTCCAAACAAATAGAACAAGAAAAATTCGACATATACTGATCCTTGAGTCTCAACGGTTTCGTATCTTTATAAAACTAAAACGTCTTTTAAAAATTGCTCATTCAATTGAAATTATAACTTATTGAAAAAAAAATCACTCATAACCTAGTAAAGTTTTATCTAAGTATAAGCATGTAGCTATTTTAATTTTTTTATAAAGCAAGCAATTAACAATTACAGACCCAGCTGACAAATTAAGCACATTTGACAAATATATTCACATATTTAATCTATACATCACTATCAAAGATACGATTTGTTTGCAGATATCAATTCAAACACAGATCTATGAAAGACAAATCTTGTATAAAAAGTCAACAATTTGGTCAAACTCAATCATTACAAAATGCAGATTCTATTCCTCTTACCCCTATAGTAGGTATGAAATTATATAAAATATGTACAATGTACAATGACTGATATATATTTAATGCAATTCCTTTATTCAAATTCAATCATCACTTTTCAAGGACATACCTGATAATGTTCTTAAAAATCAATTTTAAAATCACATCGGCATCTCATACTCACTATTTTATGATTAAAAATTACAAACAAGCATTACAAAGTAGACTACTTGATATTCACCAATCCTTTTGAATGAGTAATACTGCCACCAATATTGTTAACATAAATAACAGTGGTGCCAGCTTTACCTGATGTATCTGTATCACTCAAGGGTTCCTGCTTAATTGTTTGTCCTCTACTGTTGTTAGAAGCACCTGCTTGAGACAATACCTCTAAGATATCTATAAGTTCTGGATCAGACTCATTCCCAGATTCAGCCTCTTTCTTAATATCTGCTTTCAGTTCCTCAAGAATCATAGTTTCATGCTCCAAAGCTTCAGGTCTTAAAAATTTCTCTTCCTCAACTTTTTCCAATTCTCCACTCTGCTTTCTTTTAAGCTTTGTGAATGTTAGTTCTGGCATTTTATACCCTATCTCTGGTAAAATTCTTGGAATATGATACCTCTTGGTTCTTACTTTTGCAAACTCTTCCTGGGATAGTATGTGGATCCCGGTGGCTGTAAGGAGTTTGCCATGTCTGGTTTTTAGATGTCTTTTATATGTGTTGCGGGTTTTAAACTTTTGACCACAATCAAGGCACTCAAAGGGGGTTTCTCCAGTATGTCTCCTCAAATGCTCCTAAAACAATATGAATTGATATAAACATGACAATATCTAAATCAGCAACACAACTATGTCTTACATTAAAAAAATAGCAAGGAAAACACTTTTAATTTACATGTGGAATATATGTTGCCAGCAATACAAGGGAAAACACTCTTACAATTTAACTTTGTATTTGTACATGTATGCACACATGGTATTTGCACAGAATTTCAATAACTCCCTTTCCCCATATGATTGAACCCATG
Organism: Ruditapes philippinarum; assembly: GCF_026571515.1. NCBI lineage: Eukaryota > Metazoa > Mollusca > Bivalvia > Venerida > Veneridae > Ruditapes > Ruditapes philippinarum. The sequence goes on from NW_026857667.1 coordinate 27,860, forward strand.
TAAACAATCAATAGTCATGCCACTTATTTGCACATAATGAATCATTAACATTTTTGTGCACTTTTCAGTAAAGCATTCTAGAACTTTGACCACAGAAAAATAATCATGGTCGTTATCTTTGTATAACCATTAATTCACATTCAAGTGTTAACATCCACCTTTCAAGGCCTAAATTACATTTCTGTTACCACAGCTACAGATGTACTGATCAGAGAAAAAAAGGGGATATACCCTTTTCAGGAAGTTTATTTAGATGAATGTGGCCCATGAACAAATTTCTACTAGAAATCTTAAAGATATGAAGGTTTTTTTTTCCCAACAACAACCCTTTGTTATAACAGCCAAAAGAAAACAATTAGCGATTAACAAGAGCTGCTTAAATGTTCTCATTGCCAGAAAGTAAACTAATAATAGCCTTGCTAGTATTGAAGTGTATGACAATAAATGAAAACTTTACTGAGGAAGAAAGTTAATTCATTCTGAGTGGGTCATGACAATATCTACATATTTATAAAGTTTTCAATTCTACCTATGCTACTTGCTCTTATTAAATGAATTTATTATGCACTAACAATTTTACTTTTGAAAATGTTGTAATTATACACATTTCATTCTTTTATCATTCTTGCCCTTTAAATTATATATTCGATAGGTTCTATAAAAAAGAAATACAAATGCTATACATAAACTTTAAGAGTTGATACCTAATACACTTACCTTAAAATGACTGGGGTGCCTAAATTTACGACCACAATCTTTGCATGTAAATCTACTCTGATTATTATGAATCAGCATATGATAATTAAGACTGTGTTGTCTTGTGAATGTTGTATTACATATCAGACAGACAAATGGTTTAATCCCTGGAAAAAATAGAATGCCATAATTATTATAAAGTATAGACGAGAATCACAAAAATCAATCAGTAATGATGTTGAATTTATGATAACATTTACTCTATACATCAGACAAACCCATTACAGAATATATTTCCACTCACTCCTATCTCGGATAATATGCAAATTTAGATAATCATCATGAAAGAGAAGAAAATGATTTAACTAACCCTAAAACATAACAAGACTTAAAATCTAAACTGGTTTCTGTAAACAAACAGAATAGTTAAAAGTTAAATCATGCCAATTGACAAATGTTGCAAGGAAGATTACATAATGCTTTGACAAACTTAAATACAGTGCATTTATTTATAAACAGTTACAACATATATGAAAACTTTACCAGCATGACTCCGATAATGGTACATTAGGGTTGCTGTAGCTGTGAATGTTTTATCTTTACAGATCTTACACCTCAGAGGGATATTCTCGTCCTTCTTACGTGCCTTTAGCTCTTTGATGTACTTCAATGCCAACTTCTACAAAACATTCACAATAAATGTTCATGTATAATACAGAATTTAATAAAAATCTGTGGTAAACATACAAAGACTGATGTGTGGTGACAACATAAAAGTTAATTTCTTGAATGTGATTATATTTGCCAAAACTTACAAAATATGTTAACAGTACTAATATCAATGCCTGTAATAAAGATTAAAATGATTAAGGACACTGTAAAATTGAAACCCTTTCCATTCCATAAAGATTCTTAGGATCATATAAAGAATAATATGGAGCAAAACATTTAACAGGGTTTTCTACATTAAAGTATAAAAAGAGCCATAACTCCACTTATTTATCAAAATTGAAATACACTATTAAAGCTATCAATCACTTCATTTCACTCCTGTGGATATCCACAATCCAGAAATCTCTTGAGGCAAAATTTGAATGAAGCCAACCAGACAAGAATTATGCTATGCTATTACATGAAAAGCATCTTAATTCTGCAATTGCCAACCATCTATCTTTGACATTCCATGAAAAATAATACAAAACTTGTAAATTTATTACTGAACTAGCACCTTGACCATTTTATATATACTGTACATATTTCAACAGGACCCTAATAATCTAGTAAGGGTTATGAGCCAGTGGCCCTCACCTAAAGGAATTTCACATTGTTTTTGAAGAAAAAGGGGAATTTTGTCTGTCAATATACATTGCATATTACAAATTTCAATAGGATATTGTTAAAGGTTCCCTAATTTTGGCATGATTTTATTTTTTATCTTTAATTTAATTTTTTAAAGAGCATACTCAAAAGGGAAGAGGAATGGGTCCAAATTTCAGCTCTAAAATAATGGACTGAGGGCTCTGTACAGTACCAAATCTATATTGCCACAATTTTAAGTTTTCTGAAAGTATATCAATAGCTTTACAATTTATTGCAGGATCTCAATGTGTGATTGACAGAAGGAGGACAAAATATAAGACTTAACATTATGTCTCTGAACAAACAGGGAGGCATAATCACCTAGAACAAACAAGGAAACTAACTTCATGATAAAACTGTACTGAAAATTAAAATAGCTGAACAGAAACAATTAAAAGAAAAGTGTAATCAACAGATAAAATGTTTGTATCAAGTAAACATAAAAGAAAATAAAAATCAAAAGTAATATTAAAGCATGTTGCTAACATATACTTGCCATACAAACCACTTCCATTGCTTCAAATAAAATTCAGATCCACCAAGTATGTACTAATCACCTTAAACCCAGCAAATGCTAACTTATTCTGTTGAAAGTGTATAATTCATTTCCCGATAACATTTTATCTAAATTTTTAATTTACATTCAAAGGATTTAACTCTTAACAGTAGTTTGAGTTTTTGCATAGATGCTTGCATTTTATTTGGAGATATATGGTAATAATTTTTAAAAATCAAAAATAAATCTATACATCTTTGTAATTTATAAAACCTCTCCTTTTTCTGTACTAGAGAAACAAGTCAGTTTTCATTACTTATGATTTTATTCCTTAAAGAAATAAAGTGATTAAAAAAACTATAACAATACATCAAATGAATATTTCAGCTGATTTTTACATTAACCCATTACGTCATATACACGCCTTTTAACGCCTTTTTCGACCCCCCCCCCCCTTTTGTTGTCTCAAATGGTGAAAAAATGCCTTATTTAGGCCCCCAACACTTGTTTTTGTTAGAGAATTGTTGTTAAAAAAAGTGACCTCTTTTTTGGCGCGGCCCACCAACCGAAAGATACATCAGGGGGTTGCCAGAAGGGGGAAGTGCCCCCTTCTGTTTGGGGGGGTTTGAAGGGGGGGCGGAGTCCCCCTCATCACCAAGAAAATTTTGGACTTGTGAGAGGCTATAAATGAGCCCAGATTGATCATAAGGTAACGTGTAACCAATGCTGAAAAGCATTTGACTTTATCTCAATCCATTGAGAAGTTGCAGCACTTTGAAATCAATTTTGATGGAAAAAATCAACGCAAAATAGTGATTTTTGGCAATTTTGAGATGTCCCCTCGTTGCCATGGTAACAGAAAATGTAAGCCTGAGCATGTTGTTGCAAGGGCAATGGTCCAGTCAACATTTGTGCCAAGTTTGATTAGTGTTGAAGCAGTTTTTATAGTATTATAGCAATTTGAACTTGTAACGGGAGACTTTTCAATGAAAACAGCCATTTTTCACAAAATGCTCATGAAGTAATGGGTTAAGGTGCTGAACATATCAGAAATATACTTGTTACAAAGAACTATGATGGTGTTTATCTCTCACAGTTGCAGTTTATACAGAATTTTAGTTTGCTTGTGAAGTAAGCTTAAAGCTTTTAGACACATCCTTGAATCTGTTTCTGGAATCCTTGAATCTGTTTCTGGAACCAACCAGTCCTGATTACTGAGTGTAAGGTTCTTGCTAAAGGAAACAATGGCTTGCCCAGACAGGATTTGATTCGAAGAGGCTAGAGATCTTAGAGATGTTTATTTTACTTACTGGCTCCCAGCCAAGATTTCCTTCTCTTCCTTCACGACCTAAAGGATTGTTTTTCTTCTTGTTGACGAAGTCTTCTTCTTCACTTGTCTCTGAGCATATATCCTGTATATCATAACCAAGTCGGCCCCTTCTCGCCAAGATGCTCTTAGGCATTGGAGGGTATGGCTCTATCAATAACAAAGCACACATTATGTAAGTTCTAACTTTCATAATATAAGCTGATACAATGGATTAAAAATGAAATACATGTACTACAAACTTTATTAACCCTTTCGCTGCCAGAGGGTTATTATTTTATCGATCACCTTTTTGCCAGAGTTTTCTAAGAAATTACTATATTATTAATTTATAATTATTATTATTTGTTATTAGTATTATAATAATTATATATGTTTCCAAATATGTTAGTGTAATAATAATTATTGTCGATGGTATAATTTTTTTTATATTTATTATCATTTTCATTATTATTATTATTAATTTATTATTATTATTATTATTATTATAGAAACGGCAAAAGCCGTCCATATTGCAAATACGCCGAAAATAACAGGGACGGCATAAGCCGTCCCTATGCCAGTGAAAAGGTTAAGTGATAAAATTATTTTAAAATTTTCTAAACCTTAATGCATTCTTTTGACAAAAAGATTACACAGGGGTCATATAAAAAGAGCAGAGGCATATATTCATGTCAAAATCCACAACAGAGCTATGCATTCTAGATTAGAAATGGGAGTGAACACAGAAGGTTATAAACAAGAATTCCAAATTTCAAAACAATATATCTCAAAGGCTTTAGTGGAAACAAGCCAACTGATTGGAAAACCTTAAACTTTATTGAATTTAGTGAAATAGTGGAACAGCATATATAACTTAACCAAAGTGTCACTTTAAGTGGACACAGAAACACCTGGGAGTATAAGACAGGTTCTTCAAAAATTTGAATAGAAACATAAGGGCATACAAGACTAAATTTTATAAATCATTAGCCTACAGCTTTGTCACAATCTTACATGTATAATTATGTAGTACATACTTTCTCCACTACTTATTGGCGCAGTTTCTCGTGAATCTTCATTTGACATCTCCTCAACATCAACATCTTCTTCATCTGTTTGCTCATCAATTATCTCTTCAGCACTGACCATCGGAACATTTTCATCAGGTGACCTATCATGAATTGCATTGTCAAAGTTCATCTAGTTTCAAAATCAATTGATTAGAAAGCACTAGACTAATTTTAAAGGTAGCAGTATATTTAAATTGATCATAAAAAGGAACTTAATATCTTTTTTAGCAGCAAGATGTTTTACTTTTAAATACAAATTTAAAAATTTAAAACAAACACTTAAATCAAAATTTAATTTAACATCTTCTGTCTATTAAAGGAAAAAAGCTCCTGATTTGCATGGTATATTTTCAGCATATGCTGACATTCAGGAGTGAAAATTATTTCAAACAGCAGTAAACATATCAGAATACCTATGCCGCAAAAACAAAATAGGAGTTGGTTGTTTCTTTGATCCCTGCTTTGAATCAGTTGGTTCAATGAATATCACATGTTTTACACTCTCAAGATTTAGATTTTCCTTCCATGATGACAATGAAGATTCTAGACTTTCTGGTCTTTCTGGATCATTATCCACATGATCCAGTAACTCATCAACATGTTCAGAGTTTTTCCTTTTCCCAAAAATAGTTGTGTAACCATGATCGTGATGGGGCTGTGTTTTACTTAAAAGTTCTATAATAAATTGTTCATTTTCTTCAATTTTGCGTTCACTTTCATCTGAAGACTTCCTGGTATCTTTGATGAAATTTTCTGGAAATTTGTCTTTTGAAATAGCCATACTTTCAAGCTTATCAGGGTCAGGTATAAAGCCTACAAGTTTTTTTTTCATTTGTAAACAAGGATCAGAAATAAAAATATTCTCTTCAACTATTTTTGTTTTGACAAGATCAATTTTTGGTGCAGATAGCTTAGTCTTCTTTGATGGAGTTTTCTTGACTGTGTTGTAAGCTAAAATACATAAACAAAATGCAATCTTCACATAATTTTCTGACAACAGAATATACTTATATATCAGATTATTTTCACGTATGGCAAATTTCGAGTTTTTGGCGGTAATCTAATTTTAGCGATTTTGTTGTACATGTTTCTGTTTTTCTTCGCACTTTTCACAGGTAAAAAGATGTTTTTAATTTTCCAATTGATATATTGGGTATAAGTAGGTATTAGGCATTTCACCTTTTTGTTCACATGTTATTGTAAATCTGCCTATGTTTGTATTAATACTTGCAAGGTGTGAATTATGTAATAGAAAGAACATCGAAAAATGACGCTATCTGATTTGTATTATTATATTAAATCAGATTGCTGAGTGTTTTGATGTTCTTTCTCTTTTGCATCATAGGCAAAACTAAAAACATGTTCCCTGTTGTCACAATATGAAACCCCAGAAAAAAAGTAACCAATGAACAAGCATCTGAATATGATATTACTTCGCTATCCCTTTCTCTGCTGTCACAATAAGTAAACCCCAGAAAAAATGAGCCAATCAATGGGTATGCTCGGATGTGCAGTTAACTAATATCTGCACTTCAGTTAACACACTGTGCATGTATATGTATATGTCACGGTTCAGAACTGTTCACTATTTAGGAAGATGTGTAAGCGGCCAGAAAGCTCAGTCTGTAGAGCTGTGTTCAGTATTCCGAGGGTTTGGGTGCGAGTCCTGGTCAGGCTGCACATTTTTCTCATCCTGTGACATTTTGTGCCAAACGTGGGGCCGTGACTGAATAAAGTTTAGAGTTTAATTGACATTGCTTTGTAACTCTGTGAAATTCGAGGACGAATTTCAATAATAGCAGGGGAGTATGTCACGGTTCAGAACTGTTAAATATTTAGGGGAGATGTGTAAGCGCCAGATAGCTCAGTCGGTAGAGCCGCGTACGGTATTCCAGGGTCTTGGTTCGAGTCCAGGTCAGCTGCACATTTTTCTCACCCTGTGACATATACAATTTAATTTTTTCAACAGAAAGGTTCCCAAACTATGATACATCTTGGGCAATCGTTAAATACTGTGAAATCATTTGTATTCGTGGGCATGAAATTTCGTGGTTTTATCAAAACTGGCATTTTCGTGGGTTCTTAAATTCGTGGATTTTCAATTTTCTTTGTAAAAAAAAAAAGCCAATGGAAAGTAATCTTTCACTTAATTAAACCGGCTGTTTTAATTGCAAAAAAACCC